>NC_081423.1:85019992-85059992 GCF_949786415.1 Peromyscus eremicus
CCAGCTCACAGCCTGAGACTGTCTGCAGCCCTCCAGCAGCAGGAGGCAAAGTGCAGCAACTCCCCTACAGGCCCAGATCCTCGACCCCCCCATAGTTCCCTTACATCCTTAACCTATTTTCCCTTCCCCTTTAGGGAACACGTCCAGGAACAGAGTCAAGAACACGGAAAGGTCAGTGTGGAAGCTTTCCCTCATCTAATTGCGATCCCCTCCCTCTATAAACACTTCCCCACGGCTCCCTCGGAGGCAGCATCTGCTCACTTCTCTGTGGCAGGAAGCAAGTCCAGCTTGTGTTTCCCCTCATGTTTCCAGGGCTCAAGCCTTGGATCTCTGGGGAGACAGAAGTCCATCCAAGTGCAAGTGCAAAGCTGCTAGGCCCCGGCTTCTCCTGGAGAGCCAGGACCCCATGCAGGAGCTCTGGTTCCTGCAGCTCCGGGCTGTTCGGCACTGAAGTTCAGCATCCTTTTCCTCCTGATTCAGTAGCAGTTTGGGGTGGGCAGTTTGACAGCTGCCTACCGTTTTCAGAAATGCCAAACTCTCTGAAACTGACAAACAGGCAGATTGATGGACTCTGTCTCCCGGCTCCTCTTGGACAGCGGGAGCTTTCTCCCGTGGATGCGTCTTCCAAAGCTGCTCTTTAGGTGGCATTTATCCGTGAACAAGCAGGAGCTAAGAAAAGTTGCTTGGCACTTCCTCATGCTCTAAATTCAAGGAATTCTATGGGGGACTTGATTTTAATCACTGTCTTAGTTAATTAGAGAGACGAGAAACTATCCCCTGAAAGTAATTAATGGAGCCGTTAACCGAGGAGAAAAGGCTGCCTTTTGCTTGGGTGTCAGGATGGCCCCCAGTGGGCCGGGGCCCGGGGGTCACCAGCTTCTCTGGGGAAAATGCGCCTGTTAGTTCTGGCTTCCAGCCTGCCAGCTTCGTCTTCAGCAGCACTCCTGGTTACTGAGTAGATGGAACGGGTCTTGGTGCCCATGAGCTTTTGTAAACTGCAAACACCGAGCTGGTAGGGTGAGTCTCATGGTTTGTTGATCCCGTTTGTCTCTTCGGCCCCCTTTCCTTTGCCCTGATTATCAGGAAGCAACGTTCACCTGCGGCGGTTTTCACCTGTCACCCACCCTGCTCTTAAAATCACGAACACTGCTTTTTCCTGTTTTTGTTTGCTTCATGGAGTGTCAGTGTGTAGCCCTGACTGGCTTCAGACGTGTAGTGGTCTGCCTACCTGGCGGCCTCAGTGCTGGGGTTTCAGCTGTGACACCATGCCTCCCTGGCACCACACTTTCTTCATCCCCTGTCGTCTCTGTTTTCCCCCCACAAACAAACAAACAAACAACAAAAACAAAAGTCTTCATGGAGACTTCTGCCTGGACAATGTTCTCAGGTCCCTCAGGATTCTGAGGCACCTGGATCCAAGGTCTAGGAAGGACCTGGCACATTGTAGGACTTCAACCTTGCTTTTACTAGAAACTGCCAGGGCCTGGTTACTCCCATCAGCCAACTTTCTCACAGAGATGGCATCCTAGGAGGTTGGCAGACTAAGAACCCCACACAAGTCCTGCGTCCTACTGAGGGAGGGCATGTCTAGGGTTATAGGGCAACCCTGTGGCCTGTCCCTCAGTAATGCGACTCTGTCTCCCTGGGCTAGAGGCTGAGGAGGTGGGGGTGGGGAGTGCTTTGCCTCTGACAAATGGAACGGCATGGGTTCTCAAGCTTTGGCAGGGACAGGCCTCTCCGAGAATTTCCGGTGTGTGTGGTACAGCCTGCTCTGGGACAGACGGGCAGCTAATGCCTGCATTCTTCCCTTTACAGTGGCCAGACTGAAGGCACCATTCCTCAAAGATGAAGGTGGGAGTTGGTGAGTGAGACCTCCCTGCTCTCTGCTTGTCCCCACAGGAAGGAGGGAAAGGTACTCATGGGACCCCAGCTGACACAGAGCATGTACCTGCACTTTGGTGTGCCTCGGGAACCACTCTTTCCCACTGTCAGAAGGCTCACACAGACTAGGGGAGGTAACATCTGATACTCCTTGAGATGAGTCAGAGGCTAACGATCCTGTATGAATTACCTCCATTTAATACTCTGTTTTTATGAGCCGGGCAGGTTCATTATTGCTGCTGCGTTCTGCCAGGGTATATGCCGATGCTTACTGTTGAATTATTACTGGAGTGGTCATAGCAGTAGGACACTGTACCCTCCTGACTGAAGGTGTGGGACGTGGCACTGGGGTTTACCTTACACTCAGTGAAGCCTTGCTGGGTGAAAACATGAGAGCCCACCCTTGGCCTAGTAGGGAAAACTGAAGTCGGGAAAAAACAAGGGATAGGTGTACTGCCATTTTCCTAGCTAATTGTGGTGCAAGAATCGAAGTCGGGATCCCTAACTGCCCTGCCCAGTGTTCTCTCCACCTTGACCTCTCTGTCCTCCATAATGGCCTGTCTTGCCAAAAACAGGACGGCTACTGATTGATGATATTAACCTCACGAGCTCTTAGGAGCCATATTGCTTATTGAGTCTTCAGAAAGTGCTAGGTCCAAAGTATGTGCAAACCAATAATTTTTTTTAGTTTACTGAAAGAACTAAGTCCATGTTTACCTGGGATAAGAATTTTCTGTGCCCTTCAGTCTCAGGGATGGCAGCTAATGACGGCCTGGAGCTTGCATGGTACTCATTCCCCCAAAGGGCCCAGAGTCTGAAGGCCATACAGAGCAACTTTGTTGGCCCAAAGTACATGGAAAGAACACAGGGAGGGTATTCGGACACTGCCTTTCCAGTGAGATTGAGCACGTGTCCTTCAACCCCGATCTCCTTCACAACCAGGGTGGACACAGGAAACTGGTCCTGGGGCTGCAGCTGAAAGTGTAGGCAGTCACAAGTAGCATTGCCGACAGAGGGGGGCCTAGCTTGTCGTCTGCCCCTGGATCGTAGGCCAGAGAGGAGACGGTCCAGCTCCAAGTTGTCTTATGATTCTTCTCGTGTGCTCTTCTGTAGCATGTGCTCGACAAAGCTCCTTAGCCTGACCAACCTCAAGTCTGTAGAAGCAGAGACAAAATGTCACTCAGAAAGAAGACAGAGGGGTGCTAGAGCTGTGGGTACTCGTTTCTCCTTGACATCCAAGAAGACTCATTGCTTAATTCCCTCCTGAGGCCACAGACTTTCGTCTTACCCACAGGAGCCCATGGGACTGCACTCTGCCCCTCCAGAGCACAGGCTGGTATAACCAAATGGTGTGCCTGGCATTGACCTCAGTCAGCAGGGTTTGCCAAGTACACACAAATCATTTCTGGCCCTAGAAGTGTCTTGAATGCTTGCAACTTAAGGCAAACTGCCAGACCCACTCGGTCTAGCTATCCAGAACCTTCGCCATGCCTCTCCCCTCTACTCAACAGCAGCCCCAGTTGGGTGTGGTGGCATATACTGATAATCCCTGTTCTTGGGAGGTGGGGGTAAAAAGGATGAAGTGTTTGAGGCCAGTCTCAGACACAGTGAATTCAAGGCCAACCTGGGCTACATAATGAGACTCTTATCTCCCAAAAAAAAAAAAAAATCTTTCTCTTTAGAAGCCACCTACCAAGGTGGTTTAAATAAATAAATAAATAAAAGGACATGGAAATCACTGCTGTCGCTTAAACCTTCCTTTTAGGTTCTGCCAGACTAGAACCTTCAGAAGTCGGTGTGGGTCAAGGGACAAAGTGGGAGGAGCTAAGGCTGGAGGCGGAGCTAAGGCTGGAGGCGGAGCTAAGGCCAGAGGCACCAGGTCTGGACGCTGTGCCCTCCTCAGCCCCTTCCCCTCCCAGCACTGGAGTCAACGGAAGGTTTTCATGTGTTTCAGGAAGCTTTGTCCTTGCCACCATCTGTCTAAATCCTTTCCTGAAGTTTCTTTTCCGGGACCCAGAGGCTCCGGCACCCCCAGACAGCTCACACTGTACCAGGTAGGTCCTTCTGATTCCTGAGTGCCACGGATGGTTACAGGCCAAGGTCCACCCTCAGGGGCCTGCTGGTCAGATTTGGCACTGGCCATCTGTTTGCTCCATTGGCAAAGTCTCTTCTGGGAACTTAGCCCAGAGAAGAGACACACTAGGACTCTTTATTTATTTATTTAACCCTACTGAAGAATTTGATTTTGTTTGTTTGTTTGTTTGTTTTGAGACAGGGTTTCTCTGTGTAGCTTTTGGAGCCTGTCCTGGAACTCACTCTGTGGACCAGGCTGACCTCGAACTCGCAGAGATCCACCTGCCTCTGCCTCCTGAGCACTGGGATTAAAGGCTTGTGCCACAACCACCCGGCTCGAAGAATTTGATTTAAGTGTCCAGAGAGCAATAGGCTGTTTTCTGAAATTCAGATTTATAAAACCACCATCATCAGAGTGCCCTGGGTTCCCCTGAAAATGCAGGTCCCAGGGGCAGAGGAGATGGCTCAATGGTAAGAACACTGTCTGGACAAGCGTGAGGACCTGAGTTTGAATCCCCAGCACCCGTAAGAAAAGCCTGGCATGACTGTGCACACATGTACCCCAGCACTGTGGGGGTGGAAACAGGAGAATCGCCTGGGTGTTCTGACTGCCAGCTTCGTTCCAGGTTCGGTAGTAGACTCTGCCTCAGGGGACGGGTGGAGAGTTGAGGAGTAGACAACCAGTGACCGTGTCTCTGTGCACTTCCATCACACACAGACACAACGGGTCCCCCAGCTATCTTTAATAAATGCAGGTTCTGGACTCTTGCCTGCACCTGCAGATCAGAATCTGCAGTGGTAAGAGTCAGGCATGACGGTGCACACCTGTAACCTTAGCAAAGCCTGGGGAATAATGAGTTCAAGGCCAACCTGAGCTACAAGGTAGGACATTGAACCAAGGACTGAGCACTGGGGCTGGAGCTCAGTGGAGGACACTTTCCTGCCATGTACAAAGCCGTGGGTTTGATCCCTGCATCATGGACTCACACACATGCTTAGACTCTGGTATTAGAACCCCAAAGACGCGGTCTTAAAAAGCTCACGGGTGATTTCAGGTCACACCAAAGCTCGACACTTGTTGGGCTAAAAATGAGGACTGACTAAGGGCTTTGGGGGGCGGTCACTTGCTGTACTGTGTGACCATGGTGTATGTGTGTGGGTCACTTGCTGGACTGTGTGACCATGGTGGGGGGGGTCACTTACTGGACTGTGTGACCATGGTGGGGGGGGTCACTTGCTGGACTGTGTGACCATGGTGGTGGTGGGGGTCACTTGCTGGACTGTGTGGCCATGGTGTGTGTGTGGGGGGGTCACTTATTGGACTGTGTGACCATGGTGTGTGTGTGTGGGGTCACTTGCTGTACTGTGTGACCATGTTGTGTGTGTGTGGGGGGGTCACTTGCTGGACTGTGTGGCCATGGTGTGTGTGTGTGGGGGTCACTTATTGGACTGTGTGACCATGGTGTGTGTGTGGGGGGTCACTTGCTGGACTGTGTGACCATGGTGGGGGGGGTCACTTGCTGGACTGTGTGACCATGGTGGGGGGGTCACTTGCTGGACTGTGTGGCCATGATGACGCACAGGCTTGTCAGTCTTCCCACTCTGTAGAGCCTGAGAATTTGAACTTTCACTGACCAAGTAAAGAAGGAATTCAGGCCGGGCAGTAGTGGCGCACACCTTTGATGCCAGCACTTGAGAGGCAGAGGCAGGCGGATCTCTCTGAGTTCGAGGACAGCCTGGTCTAGGGAGCAAGTTCCAGGACAACCAAGGCTACACAGAGACACCGTGTCTTGAAAAACTAAAAATAAAAAGAAGGAATTCAGCTCAGGTGATGATTAGGCATCCTCTAGGGCCCTTTCTTTTATTCATACTGTCTCTGTGTGTGTCCCTGTATCTCTGTCTGTCTGTCTCTGTCTCTCCACAGAGTCTCTCTCTATATGTGTCTCTTTCTCTCTGTCTCTGTCTCTGTCTCTCTCTGTCTTTGTCTCTGTCTCTGTCTCTCTCTGTCTCTCTCTGTCTCTCTCTCTCTCTTACACACACACACACACACACACACACACACACACACACACACAGTCTTTCTGTGTAACCCAGGCTGGCCCTAACCTCATTGCCCTGGGGCCTCTCAGCTTCCCAAGTTTGGGGTTACAGGACATGCCTGGCATATTTTCAGATCCTTCCTTCCTTCTTTCCTTCCTTCCTTCCTTCCTTTCTTTTTGTGTGTATTTTTTTTTTTCTGAGACAGGGTTTCTCTGTGTAGCTTTGGTGCCTGTCCTGGAACTCGCTCTGTAGACCAGGCTGGCCTCAGAACTCACAGAGATCCACTGGCCTCTGCCTCCCGAGTGCTGGGATTAAAGGCGTGCGCCACCACTGCCCAGCTTTTCAGACCCTTTCTAACTTGAGTCACAAGGTTAGTTCACGGAGTCCAGCAGCCGAACAGGGAAAGCTCAGCCAAAGTGCCTGAAAAGCCAAGAAGAGCCCGTCAGCAGATGGAAGCTGTGGGTCAGGAGACAGTGCAGCGAGAGAGCGGAAGGTCACAGTGGTCGTAGATGAAGGGTGTGTCAGGGGTGGGGGGGTCAAGAGCTGAGGCTGAGTCCAAGCGCTCTCATCCTTTCCTAGCAGGTACAAAAGGGACCAGACACCAGAGACCTAGGTGTCCAGGCAGCAGAGCTAGGCCTGGGATGGCCCCGAGTTTACAGTGGAGTTGCAGAAGCTGTAAGAGGGAGGTGGGATAATGAAGCAATGCGGTTTTGGTGTTTGACTGTGAGGAGCCTAGTGGGGGGTTGGCCCAAAGCAGGGTTCTCTGTGCATATAGCACCCCACAATGTGTGTATATAAGAATTATTGGAAGAAATAGATAATTTTTACATTTTTAAAATAATTAAGCTGGGCATGGTGTAACCTAGCACTCCTGAAGCAGGAAGATGATGGCTACTTAGTAGGACTCCTCTCTCTCCTTCCATAGATAGAGATATATATGTACACACACACATATATATATAGCATACATGTATATTTAGCATACATATGCACTCAAAATTCAAGAATTATGAAAGACTTAAAGTAAAAGTGTGTCCTGCATCTGTCCTCCGGTTCTGCATGAGTGCATGCCTCTCCGACTGCTTTCCTGCGCCGGGGGACAAGTGGCGCCTGCCCGTGTGCTGCTGCTTCAATAATTTATAACTACTACTAAAAAGTGTCCTTACCCCCCCACACACACACCCTTTTTTTTGGCTGCAGAATATGCCATTGCCTGAATCTGCTGTCCTTTGTTTAACCAGTTTCTTGCTGATGGACACAGATTAGCTGCAGCAAATACGTACTTACAGGAAATGTGTAGTTGTGTCATAAAGTCCTGAGGTGGCGACGCTGGATCAGAGGGTGCCTGCGTTCGTAATTGTCATCAGTGTGGCCAAATGGCTTTTCTCACACACACACACACACACACACACACACACACACACACAATCACTGTTTCCACTTCCCCTTGCTAAACGCTGTACGTTGTCAGACTTGTTGGCTCCCAGCAATCTGATATATTGGAGCGTGTGTTGGGACAGTTGTTGGAACAGATCTAATCTTTAGTTTTTCTTACAATGAACCGTGTTAGACGGATTCTCCTGTCTGCTCCTTTGAATTTTCTGTGTGAACCCTCTTCATACTCTGCTCATTTTCCTGGGCTAGTGATCACTCCCTTTGTGATTTGTAAGGGGCCCTCTGTGCATTAGGGCGCCGAGCCCCGTTTTATTAACTTGTATCTTTGTAATTGGTGGCTTCTCTTTTAACTGTGCTTATGATTTCTGCTGTGTATATACCTTGTGTATAGTCAAACTTATCAACATTTCTGTGTGTTTCTTCAGTTTGAGTTGTACTTAGAAAGTCCTTAAAAGGGAATGTTTTGGACTTGCTGAATTTGCTAGGACACCAAACATCAAAACCCTTTAGGCTATTTGCAATACGGGGCTGAAATTCCAGAGAGCAGTTTGTAGAAGAGATTTGCCTTATTTATTTCATTTGGGACAGTGTCTCATCTTTTAGACCAGACTAGCCTCGAACTCTCGACCTTCCTGCATGGCCTCCCCAGTGCTGGAATTACAGATGTGAACCACTGTGCCAGGCTTTGAGGAGGAGGTTTGAAAGTCCTGAGTCAAAAGTGGCAGCTATGAGGACCAAGCTAGCGGGAGAGAAGGGAGATTTAAAGCCGGAGAAGTTGAGGACAGAACGGCCCTTGCTGCTCTTGAGAGCCGACCCTCCGTCTTGCAGGCCAATGGCTGTAGATGTGGAGGAACTCCTTACAAGGGTTCTCGGCTCCCACTCACTGTCACCTGTGGTGTCAGACACATGAGTGAGGTGAGCACAGATGAGCGAGCCCACAGGGAGGCCCCTTCCGGCGCTTCTCGTATCACCTGGGCTATGTGGTATCAGATGTAGGTCAGGCCTGCCCTCTGTGCCATCTAGGTCTTCCCCTCCCTAGTCTGAGCTCCAGGTCCTAAGCAGCAGCCTTCCTTGAGGGCCCCAGCAGTGACCACGTGTCCCCACTCTGTACCCTCCCCAGAGAACTCAAGTGTGGGGAACCAAACCTGCGGCCAGCTGCATGCACCATGGCCAGGAGAAGAAGGGGGTTCTGTGAATACTGCCAGGAGGCCTTTGCTCCATGCGGTGAACCCTTCCCTACTAGGCAGCCACCCCCCACACTGTTCTGAGGGAGCCCCGTTCGTCAAGGAGCCTTGCCTGCCAGTCTCCTCTTTGGCGTGTGTAATACCAGAAGCACTGGGATCTGGGCTTGTCCCACCCCAGCCGTATCTAATGCCCTGCGCCTCCCCCTGGCCAGCATCTTCCCAGTGCCTAGCACCACAGCTTTGCCACAGATTTGTGGACATACCTTCTTGGGGTCAGCCTCCCCAAATGAACAGAACCAGTCACACCCAGAACCCCGAGTGAGGTTAATGGCGTCAGGAGCCGGGCTGTACTGTTCTACCTTTCTTTCCACTGTCTTCTGTCCAGTTCATGTAAGAGGTGGCCGTGGGCGTGGTGGAGAAAGAGCAACTCTGGCTAGCTGAAAATGGGTGTACAGAGTCCCGGGGTCCCTCCAAGATGGGTGACAAGCAAGGTCTTTCTCCCTTTCTAGAAGTTATCCACTCCAGAAAGGATTGCATAGTGAGGACCTCGGGGCCTGCTGATCCCAGCTTTCCCCTGCTGTCCACCAAGGACAGACACTCTCCACCTGGAGCCGGGGCTTCCCCTGCTGCCTGTATCACTGCCTCTGGATTCAGCTCGGACAGCAGGTTCTGTTCTGCTTTGTGCAGCGACCAAAGGGCACAGCCACCAAGTGGAACAGCCTCTGATCCATTCTGTGACCAACCCCAACCACAGATCTTAGAGCCAAAAGAAGCACACAGCCCTGGCTGCCCTGGAGTGGCAAACTCAAAGCCCTCCACCTTCACCACGCAAAACCCCCGCAGAGGTGCCCCGCACAGGCCACTTCCCTGTCCTCAGCCCAACCCAGCAGACTCCCTTGTCAGGGAGGCCATCCTCTTACAGGATGTGTATCTACCCCCACAGGCTGTCAGGGTCCCTGGCTCTGATTGTGACCCACTCTGTCTTGAGAGTCCACCCCCTGGCCAGCCAGCCCATCTTAGGGCAGCATCTCCTGGGATGAAGAAGGAAAGTGGCGGACAGACTCCGGGTGTCCCAGAGCAGAAGGGGGCAGTGGACAGCATAAAGGCACCAGCTGACCCTGCAGTGGCTTGGTGAGGTGCCAGGACCAGAAGCAAGATGTCTGGGGGGACCAGCCGGTTTGCCTGTGCCCCCCTCCCAAGGTATCTTCTGACCAGCTCTTATGAACCCCTGCTCTGACCTAGACCTGGCACTCGCCAGTCACCAGCACAAGATTCAGTTCCCTGGTGGCAGGGCTGAGAAGCCGCCAGGGACCATCTGGCCAAACACCTCATCTTTTGTCCCAAGAGCCTCTAGTCTCGTGGTGCCAAGACAAATGGTAGCAGACGTGGTTTCTCCTTTCCTCTTCCGTGTCCTGAGTCCAGACCCCAAGCCTCCTGCCTGTCCTTGGCCACTCACAGAACTGCCTCTCCTTTCCAGACCCCGTTCTCTGGCAGCCCTCAGATAGACTAGCAAGGTCTTGGACCATCCAGTCTCCCAGGCCCGTGGGAAGATGGCCCCTAGAATCTGAGGATTCTGAGTGTGCGGCCCTTGGCACTCTTTGCCAGCAGACTGACCAGCTCCCCAGCTGCTCCCCCAGTCTCCAGCCAGCTGTCAGCCCACTGGTACTCAGCAGCAGGTGGGCCTGCCGATGCCCAGCCCCCATCGCTGTCCCCCTTGCTTCCCCAGCTGGTATAGGATCCCATTGCTCCGATAACTTTGGGGGCCCCAGCCTCTCCAAGCGTCTGGTCTCCTGGGCCCAGCCCCTGCTCAGGGCTGGCAGAATGCTGCTCCTATGAATCCCAGAGACAGCTCCTAACTGCAGGGCCAGACCCGGGGTGTACCTGTGTTGGTGCTGCCCACTGACCAGGGCTGGCTGGAACAGGAGGACAAAGCCTGAGAGCACCCCGAAAGAGCCAGGGGTCGCAGACCTTTGGGGTGTCAGTAAGCGACTGTAGTGCTCAGCTCTGTAGTGCAAGAACACTGCCAGTCTGCCGGGTCTTTGACTAAAGGATTCTGGACTGGGAATGCCCTCTGCCTCCATCCTCGGATGAGACCAGACAGAACTCTGCAGCTTGCCCAGCCACAGCCAGCTGCCCACAGGGACAAGGTTGGCATGAGAGGGACCACAGAGGAGCTGGAGCGGTGGCCCAGCTTCCTGCCTCCACCACTCCACCCCACCCCCAGCGAGCACTTGCCTCTTTTCAGAGCCAAGGGTTAGTTGGTGTTGCCCACCCCCACGGCAGCCTCCTTTCCCACAAGCATGTGGTCTCTCCTGCGTTCTGAAATGGCTGTTTGTGTCCCCTCCCCCACCCCCCCACGCGCACACAGATCCTCCTCGGGAACATATGAAGCAGAGGAGGGGCTTGGGCTGTGGTGCTCCCAGCATTGGCTCCCCCGTGCACTTAGCCGGAACCCAGCACCGACCTTTCCCCCGAGCCCAGGATGAGGCTGGAGGCCCTCTGGGGAGCCCTCTCGGCTCTTCCCCGCACCCCAGTTAGACTGAGCTTCCCACCAAGAACACTGCTGTTCAGGGTCAGTGTCTCACCTGCCAAGTGTGTGTCCCCCTCCTCCCCGCTCCCCCAGGACCTCCTCCCATTTCTTACAGCCAAGCCATTAATCTGGAGACAGAAATGGGCTTGCTATCGATTCCTCGGCCACTGTTTTTATTACAATTTGTACCGTGGTCCTTCTCACCCTCTCTGCCTGTGCGCTTGTCTCTTTAAATGTTGAAGCTGCCAGAAGTCTGGTGCTGTTCTGTCTCCTTTCGGAGGAAGAAAGGGGGGCCTAGCTGTGGGTGAGCACCTGAGCTGTTATCTGGGAAGTAGAGCAACTGAGTACACCAAGCTCCTCGGAGACCCTGTTTGTCCTTTTTATGCCGTTCAGTTTTACAATCCTGATTCAGGGCGTGTCAATACATTTGTTAATAACTTAGAGCAAAGAAGCCAGGCTGGAGTGCAGCGTGTTGGTCTCAGTCTGCCCTGAAGTAACCCACGACAGGGTAGGGCCCAGATGACCGCTGGCCACAGTCACTGGAGAACTGCGTAGGTCCCTGCAAAAGGAGGCCGTGTGAATGCCACTACCTCCTGCAGCCTGGCCTGGGACCAAGAGTGCTCGGGACACGTATCCCTACCTTATCCCCTCTTCCCTGTCCTGTCTGGCACTTTTAGCTCTGCTGTCCAGTGAGTAGTCACTTGTAGAGAGAAACTTGTCACCTGCTGTCAGAAAACTCCTGTCCAGTCAGTCAGGTGGTGGTGGCACACGCCTTTAATCCCAGCACCTGGGAAGCAGAGGCAGGCAGATCTCCAAGTTCAAGGCCAGCCTGGTCTACATAATGAGTTTCAGGACAGCCAGAGCTACATAGTGAGATCCTATTTCAAAAAATTAAAAAGAAAAAGAAAAAGAAAGAAAGGAAGGAAGACAGACAGAGAAGAAAGAAAGAAAGAAAGAAAGAAAGAAAGAAAGAAAGAAAGAAAGAAAGAAAGAAAGAAAGGGTCCCACACCGCCACCCTCTCCACCTGTTTAGTTCACCCACCTGCCTCCACCTCCACTCCTAAATCTCTGCCGTCCCTCCTCCGCCGCCCATCCAGCCTTGTGAGGTCCTAGTCTCCTCGCCAGAGTGAGGGCAGCCTCTGTGGCTGTCCTTGATTGCTCCCTGGGGTTGTTCCTAGAGACGCTTGCACATGCTGGGCAGTTGCTGTACCCTGAACTACATCTTCATCTATGTCTGTGAGCCCTTACTATGAACTTGGCAGCTACATAGACCTAAGTTCAAGTCCAAGCCTTGCTTCATAACTCCATAAGCTCTGAAAAATGAAGGTGGTGGTAGTTCCCATCCATGAGGAAATGGCAAGCATCAAACTGCACATGTGTGACGTGCTTGGCACATTGTCTCAGCAGACTGGCGTGAACTCCCGGTGGTGTGCTCTCCCTCCACACACTTAGACTGGCTTAGTCCCATAGTTCTTGTCCTGCAACCTTTGTCCTTGTCTATAGTATAAATCATGGATGAACAGCTGAGGACATAGCTTGGTCCTTAGAGTGTGTGCCTAACAGGCACAAAGCCATGGGTTCAAGCTCCAGCACTGTATAATCCAGGAGTGATGGTGCACACCAGTAATTCCAGCCTTCAGAAGGTGGAGGTTTGGGGTCATCCTCAGCTACATAGCAAGTTTGAGGCCAGCCAAGGAGATTTGAGATGAGACTGTCTCAAAATAAAATATAAAATAATAATAATAATAAAGTGGATGAGACTGCTAAGGGGCACTGTAACACTTGTCCCCAGGCCCTCTTGAGGCCAAGTCTCCAGTCTCCACGAAGATCTCTATGGGAAAGAGAAGGGGCCCTTGGGCCCTTGAGACTGACTTCAGTGTCCCATAAGTCCCTCAAAGGCCAGTGTGCCGGGGACCCCGGGACCCCAGGTAGAGCTTCCTTTTCCCTGGGTAAGGCCCAGGAGCTGCAGAGTTTCCTGGAGGACCACTTGAATGAGCAATAGCAGATGTGGGAGGTTTGGGGAGGTTACTCAAAGGGGAAGAGCATCTGCCCTGGGCTGGGTCTGAGATGACGCAAGATGGACTTCCTGTCCAAGTGCCACAGCACTTCCTTGCCCCAACCCCTCAGAATCATGCCATCCAAGCCATATGCGCAGAGAGATCCCTGAGGCTTGCAAGCCTTTGGATCATGGGTGCTTAAAAGGGTCCAAGGAGCTGGCCCCTCCCCACCGGTGTTGCTGGCTCAGTTGGTGGAACCTCAGCAGAGCGTGGGGCTCTGTAAATGCGTGGAGTTGAGCACAGTTGCTCCCTCTCTGCAGCCTGTGAGCCAGGCCTGGAGGCGGAAGGGTCAAATACGCAATAAAAGAGGGAGCCAGGGTTGAGACCCCAGGCTAGAGCCTCAAGACCTTTTTATTTAAGACAGGGTCTCACTGTGCAGCTTTGGATGGCCTGGAGCTTGCCATGTAGCGATCCAACTGACTAAAGGCGTCACCATGCCTGGCTCCAATAATATTTTTGTCTGTTTGTTTGAGACAAGGTCTCACCATGTAGCCCTGTGAGGCTGGCCTTGAACTCACAGTATTTAAATAAATTGATTAAACCTCAAGGCTTGTTCGTATCCACTTCTCCATTCATTCTGTCCTCTGGACAGACTGGGGACCAGGCCTGGGTGACTCTACCAACAGCAGTCCCTGTCCGTGACATGTCCAGGACAACCTCCCCTACCTGAAGTTTCCAAAGCAAGATCTGGGCCCTTCACCCACCCAGCTGGCCCTTTAGTAGGAAAACTTGAGAGAATTGGCCTAAGGACAGAAAGAACTACAGGGAGGAGGGGCCCAGGCGCCCTGGTGTGGGGTTCCTGAGGGAGGGTAGAACTCGCCCTCTGATGAAGGTAAATGCATCCCTAAGTACAGAAAAGGTACTAGCCAGGGAGACCCCTTGGCTGGGCGGCAGTTGAAGTGGCAGGCCATAGCAGTGGTGTCGGGGTAGGGATGCCATAGGGAACTCTAAGAGGGGCCCAGGCCAGCCCCCACCCACGGAGAAGATGGCAACTTCTGTCAGGAGCCCGTCCAATGAGGGGGACAGTCCCTGTTCTTCTGAAGTTCCCAACAGGAGGGCCACCAGTTTGAAGACAGAAATAACTCCTGGCCCCTGGGGGTGGGGGCAGGAGAGCCAAAGCCAGCTTGGCTGGCCAGCCACCTTGTAGTGGAGCTGAAAGGGTTCAAGATGGGTGGCAGACCCTTGCCTTGGGAAGTGAGATGTAGTCATAGGACAGTCAAGACATTCACCTGGGTCCACACAGAGCCAGGAACCCAAAAACATAAGTGAATTGGGGGTCAAGGAGTCATATAATTGAACCCAAATGGGCTTAGGGGGCCACCAGAAGAAAAAAAAAAATGTCGCTCAGGGCCAGGAAAGTCTCCCCAGAAGCGAAGCTATCACATCAGAAACCGCAGTGGTTCAAGTCCTGGGCCTTAGATTCAGACTCCCCATGTGGTCCTAGATGTGTGGAGAGACCCAGATTCCAGCCTCAGGGTCCTCCACTGTGAAAAAGACCCACCTAACCTGTCTGATGGCATACCTCGTCAGGACTTGCCAATGTACCATGGTACCCGACACAGCCTGGTGGGGTGGACAGTCACTCTGCGGTCTGGAATGTTAAGTGGCTTAGAAGTTTAGGAATCGGATGTACCAGTCCTCTCTGAACCTACAGAGAGGCAGAGGTGGAGACAGGCTTAACCAGTGAGGAATGGGACCCTGGCCTGGGGGACTTAGAGTTCTGTAAAATGGGGAGCACAATCTTGCCATTCTGGGAAATACCACATGGTAGGGCCCTCACCCCAGAAGCCCCTTCACGCAAGCATCCTGGAGGTTTTCAAGATGTTTCCAGAGTGAAGGAAGGATTTGCTCAGCTTTGCTGAGCATCTGGGGCTGGAATGGCAGGTGGTTGGGGAGGGGGGAAGTCACCTCGTTCCCAGCATTGATGTCAGTGCCTCCTGGGAAATCGCCTTCTCACCTCTCCTGGGCCTAAAATAGAGCTGGGGGTGGGGTGGGGGTGCTGTCACAAGCTAGAGGCAGCTCCCCAGTCCCCAGCAGAGGCCCCGAGGGAGCAGAGGACCCAGGAAGGGGTTCCCTGCCTCCACTCTTGTTCCTTAGTGACCTGTGGTTCCCAAGTATTGGTATAAAAATGCTGTGCTCTTGGGAGGTCAGGATGGGACCTAGCAGTGGCCACACAACCACACATACTCAGTCCCCAGGCCAGGCATTACTAGTCGGAGCCAGGGACCTGTGTCATGCCCCACATACTCCTGGGATCTCAGTCAGGTATGGAGATCTTAGGACCTCTCCGAGAGGTCGGAGATCCCAGCCCCTCACATTGCATCTGCCTTGCCCAAGAAGCCCAAGAACTGGGTCGAAAGGTTCAACCGGGTCAACTAAGGCTCGGGGACGCAGCTGAGAGGGTGGATCACAGTATTTTACAGACAGGGCAGCCTGATCTGACCAGACCTACATCTGAGGGCTCCAGGTAACTTCTGCTCCTTGAATAAGATTTGGCCATGGAAGACAAATGGAGCGTGTGATCTTATATCATCGACCTGGGTAGTTTGTGTTTTGTTTAGGGGGAAGGATGCCCCCACCTGAGGAACTCGGGACCTCTTTGTCAAGAAGTGGCAGCCTAGGAAACAGATTTAGACAGTGAGTGTGGGAGGGCTGCAGTGACCACCTCTGCTATGGACGATCTAGGCAGGAGGAGGCACTGAGGTGTGTGTGTGTTCAACAGGACCTCTGTCCCCTACGCCACCATACCCTACCTTCCCAAGTGTCACAACCTTCTGTCAGTAGAGGCGTTGGGGTTGGGGTACCCCATTCAAGCGTGCTAAGCCCTAGAGGTGTGCCAGGACCATCAGCCAGGCTCCGCACCCAGTTCCCCAGATGGGACATCACTGAGTCAGAGCCCGCGACCCTTTTCACCCTGCCAACCTCCACCTGCCAGTCTACGGGCTGCAGATCCTTAAGCGAAGGGATGGCTGCGGAGGGGTCGCAGGATGGGGTGCACCTGCCGAGGGAGTGCCGGGGAAGAGGGGTCCCGGGGCGGTGCCCCTTTTGTCCTACCGCAGCGGTGGCCCGGGCCCCGACTGGGGGGCGGGGGGCGGGACCAGAGCTCACGTGCTCGCCGCTCGCCTCTTAACCCGGCCCTGCATCCCCGCCGGGATGGCCGCGGCCAGAGCGCGCTGAGCCCCGCACCACCCACCCGCGACCCCCGCCCGGCCCGCGCGCCCGCTCCGCTCGCCGCCGGCGCTACCCGCCCCCGCCCTCCTCCCTCCCTCCTTCCCTCCCTCCCTCCCTCCCCGCGCCGCTCGCAGCCGCAGCCCCCGGACCCGGAGGATTATGAGCGAACCATGAGGCGGCTGCGGCGCTGGGCGATCGCGGCTCTCCTGCTGCTGCCGCTGCTCCCCGCGCCCGGTGAGTGACCCTGGCCGCCTGGTCCCCTGCCTCCGCGCCCCGGGCCGGCCCCGCGCCCCGGGCTTTTGCGGCGGTTTTCTGCTGCAGCCACATTTTCCTGCAGCGCTCCGGGTGACAGCGGGTCCCGAGCGCGGGAGGGTAGGGGAGCGGGAGAGGAGGGAAGGTGCTTCCACCCACCTGTCCGGATCTGGCTGGCCCTACCGCTACCATCCCCCTGAAGCTGGCCGGCGGACTCTGCAGGTCTCTGCGGGTTTGGGGGTGGGGGGGGGCAGTCGTGACTGATGGGCAGAATGAAGCTCTCGGCCCCCTCCCCGTGGGGCTCTTCCCTCGGCAAGGCAAGCCAGATCCTCCCACCCGTATGCTCACTGGACTCCAAGGGCCGCGACCGTGTGGGGGCTGGGGCGTGCCCCCCATCCCAAGCCTCCTGCCCCATGGAGGGCATCTGCCTGCAGCTATGGCCTTGTCTCCTCAGGTCTTGGGGCCCTGGGTCCCAGCGGAGCTCTGCATTGGAGGAGCTCAGCCCAGATGGGGAGCCCAGTGAGCCCAGAGGGCCCCGAGGTCACAGAGCCCAGCCGGCTGGTAAGGGAGAGCTCCGGGGGAGAGGTCCGAAAGCCGCAAGTGGACACCAGGGTCCGCCAGGATCCACCCAGGGGGACGGTGAGTGGGGCTGGGTGGTGGAGTCAGGGGGCTGGAGGAGGCCTGGAGTCCGCCAAGTAGCCAGGGTTCGGTGCCACCCGCTGAGGCTGCAGCTCCTGCAGCCTCCCTTTGCCGGCAACGGGCCATCAGGTGGGGCTGGAGCCCAAGAGTGGGGACACCGGGACTCTCCAGCTCCAGGCCCCTCCTATCACTGTGGAAACCCCCTGACCCGCACACTGGCATGCTCAGGTTTCAGTTAGCTTAGGGTCATCCTTCAACCAGAATCAGTGGTTCTGTCTAAAACAGGACTTGGGGGCAGGGCAGCACCATGCAGCTAAGCGCCCAGGCAGGGATTCATGCTCCTAAGTCCCACCAAAGCCACCCTCAGTGGACTTTCTTGGAACAGTGTAATGCTTACTCCTGCCTCAGTTTCCCATTGTGCACACACAGACTTATTCTTCTTGTCCTAGCTGAAGGTGGGACCTTGCAAAAATGATCTGAGGCCCAGAATGCATCTGCAGACGCCAGCGCTACCTGTGCCCTATCCCTTTCAAGCTACTGGGCCCCTGCCTCCCAGAGGAAGGTTAGGGATGAAGGAGATTAAGTGCAATTAATAATTAATTAACATCATGTGAATAATAATCACCCAGATGGAATATTCATTCAGCATGCCTTAGCTCTCCAGGAGCTTGAAGCTGAAAGTTAGCCAGGCCAACAGGGGCGGCAGAGGGCTGTGTAAGAAACAGGAGGTGTGGGGAGATTCAGGAGAGGGGCAAACCCAGGTCTGAGAAGTTTGGGCAGCTGGGAGTGGTGGGAGGTAAATTCGGCTGGGCAGAGGGAGGAGGGGAACGGATGAGACTGGCGTCTGGCCCTGCCTAATGTACTTGGTTAAAAGCCCTTAAGGAGGGGGGCGAGGGGGGGTGATGCAGGGGTGGGGAGTAGTTGAGAAATGGAGTGGAGCAGGAAGGAACATGCATAATAGATGGACCATCACTCAGGGCTGTGTTGAGGAGGAGAGGGGAGGGGGCTAATGGTCCTGAGCTGGCAGCTGCTGGAGGGTAGGGGTGGGGCGGAGGCCAACTTCAGTGCCCACTCTGGCACCCAGGGAGGCAGCTGAATGAGCCTTAGGGGTGTCCCAGGCCCAGGGGTAGGGTGTCCTGGTTGCTGTTTGATTCCTATTGTAGCTTTCTATGAACTGAGCGCTCCACCGTGGACTTGACCCTGCCTGACCGCTGGGACTCTGGCTTGAGCTTTACAGGATGTACAAATAGTGGGGTCAAGGTATAGTTGGGAAGCACAGGGATGAAAAGTAGGGGCTCTGGCTGGGGGGGGGGGTGCTGTGCCTTCAGCTAGTTCTTGCTAGGACAGCAGGCCTGGGCAGTGGGGAGAGAGGGGGAGTGCCGTGGGGCTGGGCCGGGTTCTTTGGATGTTCTTCTGCTGCGTGAGTGGGTTGGCATGTGTGTGAAGCTGGGTCTACGCAACTGACTGAATCCAACACATAAGAAGTGGCCTAGGTGTGGGAGTGGAGAGTTCTGTGGATCTGGGGTAGTGGTTGTCTCCGGTGGACGTTTCTCTAGGCCTGAGACCCTTTAGGGACCTCATGCATCCTCCCCAGGGGAATTGCTTGGGGCCCGGGCATCTCCATCCCTCAGTTTCCAAAGGCTAGAAACCTGTTCAGGTGGGTAAAGGGGAGGTCGAAGCCAAGGCCATGGGCTACTTTGAGCCAGGCATTCCACGGAGTGCTGTGTGCATATGACATTGTTTAATAGGCAGATACTTCTGTCTGCCCCTCTCTGCCGATGAGCCAGCTCAGACTGAGAGAGGCTTGCCCAAAGTTGATGGACTTTAAACTGGTGATAGGAGCGGCGTTCTCCAAGCCCAGGGCACTGCCCACTGAGCTATGCTGCCTCTAGGAGTTTCCAAATTGGGGGCTGAGGGGCAACATCTCCAATTCTCCCAGAGCCAGAAAGATGGAAGGACAGAGGACACGTGCATGTCCAAGAAGTCCCCTGGCTGAACCAGGTCCTGGTAACCCCCCTACACACACACACACACACACACACACACACACACACACACACACACACGCACTCACGCGTACACACACTGCTCCCCAGGGTCAGAAGTTCAGGACTGATAGAGCCAAGACTCAATAGGAGGTACCCTGCCTCTGCCCAGACCCTTTCCCAGGGGTCACTGCGCTGCAGCTGGGCCTCATTCGACATCGTCCCTGGTGATGCAGGAGGATATAGGCCTGTGCTGGCCACAGGTCACCTGCTCTGGCTGGCGGCTGGTCATGTCCCCTTTCTGAAGAGCTTCATTGTCTTGACTCCTAATGATAATGTGAGTCTCCGCCCTCCCCAGGTGTCAGCAGTGAGGAAGTGCTTCACGTGCTAGGATCCCCCTGGCTTGGTGGAGGGCAGGGTTGGGACATAAATTAGACCCCACATGTCACCATCACACCTCGCTGGGGCAGACCTCAGCTGTGGGATGTCTGGGTTGGTTAGTATTCATCGGACTCCAGAAGCCAGAGCCTCTGTTCCCATTTCCCAGATTTGGCTCGCTTTGCTGAGGCTCTCAACACCTCACTCATTTCTCTTATTTGGAGGAAGATTGGGCCAGAGTGTCCTGGAGAAGTGGGAGAACTCCCGAAAACCCAGAAAGCCGTGGTCTCAGGGAGCCTGCAGCTGGGGGTGGGGGAGGGGGCAGGCAAGAGGACCGCGGTGTCCATTGCGTTGGTTGTTCACTGAGTAAGTGCGTCTGGGCAGGGTAAGCCAACCAACTGAATCCGATGGCCCATGGAGCTGTTGTGTGGATCTTGTCTGGCCCTGAGAAAACCAAACTCCTTGGGGGACCAAAGGGAAGCCAGGCTGTGGGTAGCAAGCAAGGTCAGGACTCAGGGTCCCAGGCCTGCAGACGGCTCTCACCTGAGCCAGGCTGTCACTGGGAGAGCACATTCGAGAACTACCAGAGTGGCAGTCACTGTACTGTTTTCACACAGCCATCGAGGGCAAGTGAGTGAGACCCCAACCCATGCAAGACAGACATGGAGGCAGTAAGCTCATGGACGCCGGCCCCCCAGATCCAAGGCCGTGCTGTGATTTGCTGCTATGGCAGAGTAGCAACACAGCCCTGTCTGGGTCTTGGGGAGGAGGGGCTCTCTGAAGGGGGTGAGCGGCTGGAAGCCAAGGACAGGGCGTCTGGGGGTTACCTGTGCAGCTCCAGGTGGGACTTTAAGAGGCACACCGTGACATCTGCAGTCCTCCTCCCACAAGACTCTGGCCTGTGGGCCTGGCCTTACCCAAGCACCCTCCTGGCTGCCTCGAGGAGCCCAGCTGTCCGGAGTCTGTCCCCAGAGGGACTGATGACCCTGTAAGGGTGACTCTGTCCTCAAAAATTTAGGTCAACTCCAATCATCGGAAATGCGTGCACCTGTTCTTGTCTGTGCCCCGCTGCCCTGTTGATGAATGGAGCCTTTCCTGCTTTGCTGGTGGCTGCTGGGGGGTTGCTGTTGGATGAGGGGGCTCCCAGATGAGGCTCCCGTCTCTCTGGCTCTTTCTCTATTTTCTGCCACCCAGCCCCACGAGGTGGTAGTGTCTCCCAGCACGGAGAGTGAAGTGACCCCACAAAGGTAAATCACTCCAAGCCACCGTTCACGTCCCGATCACAGGAGGTAAACAAAGGAAGTATTTTACCCTCAAAGCCCCGTTCAGCTGCTAGGCCATGGAGGTCCTCCATATCGTGATAGCTGACCCTGACTGTAATGGAGTGCTGAGTTGAGCTTCACACCATGCTCATGGCACCCCGTTTTAACCACAGAGAAACGGAGGATGGGGGTGAATGGCTCCTTAGGTCTGACACTGCCCATCCAGCCCAAGTCACCAAATCACTGTTGAGCAGTTGGATGGATGGGGAGAAAGGTGATAATAGCTTCACTCCAGAGGACTGAAGGTGAATTAGTGATTGTGTGTGTGTGTGTGTGTGTGTGTGTGTGTGTGTGTGTGTGTGTTTGTAAAATCTGAATACTTAAGCCAGGCTGTGGTGGTGCACACTTTTAATCCCAGCACTCAGGAGACAGAGGCAGGCAGATCTCTGTGAGTTCGAGGACAGCCTGGTCTACAGAGTGAATTCCAGGACAGCCAAGACTGTTTGTTACACAGAGAAACCCTGTCTGTAAAAACCAACCAACAAACAAACAAACAAAAAAAAAAAACCAAAACTGAATACTTAGAGGCTGAGAGCTGTGAGTGGACTGAGCCTTCTGGGGACAGGCAGGTGTTGGCTCTGCAGATGAGGAGCTAGAGGAGATTGGATTCAGAGCACTGAAGGGCAGTTCCTGGAGGTTGTGGGGAGCAGGACTCTGCAGCTCAGGTTTTCTGGGGCACCCTAGAATTCTGGTGCACCCCTTCCCCACCACTGAGGTCTGAGGCAGAGGCGGTTGTCCATCTCTGTGTCCTATAATCTGGCTGGGCCCAACACAGGGCGTGGAGAAAGCAAGGCATGGGCAGCCAGAAGCAGGTGCCTGGGAGGCAGGGAGGACCTGTCACAGGACAGAGTCGGGTGAAGGGACACTCACCTGCTAGGTCACCACAGCTGACATGCAGACACAGCCTCCAGCCCAGAAGTGAGACTTGGCCTGGCACCTCCCCAGCATGACCCTGGGCCTGTCACCACCTGGTGTTGCTCCCTGAGGACCTGCCAGCCCAGGCAGGGTGAGATCAAATGAACAGAACACCTAAGCACCAAGGTCACCAAGAAGTAAGAGGCAAGCACAGGGCATGGGGTCATGTCCAGTCCTGAGCAGTACTGAGCAAGGAGAGGCTGAGGTGGCCAATTGCTGTGACCTCATGTCTGGAGGGCCTTAGGGACAGAGGGTAATGGGAGGAGGCAGGGCTGGGGCTGCTGCAGGGACAGTGGGCCAGCTTGGCAAGGAGAGCTGTTGACTTTGGTAGAGCACTGGCTAAAAGCTGGCCCAGGGACTTGCCGGTCCTGGAGCCAGCAGCCCAGTGCCTGGGATAAGGCTGGACTTGCATTATCCGGTTCTCCCTCCGGAAGTGGACTGAGCTGGGCCGGGCCAACGTGCCTTGGTGCCTGGTTTCTCAACTGTGTCCCACTGCCTTGGACAGAGCCCCCTCCTGGCTGGTCTCTCTGGGCTGAGCCCCGTGTCCACTGGAGAAGGGGGTGTATTCCACAGCTGAGCCCCACCGGCTGCAGGCTATTGGAGAAGTAGAACCTACCATATCTCACTGCTTTCCCCAGAGTGGGGTCAGGATGGCCCCTGCAACGCCAGCCTCCCAGCTCCAACGTTTACTCACCTTACCTTCATCAGACAGAAAATCTGGGGCTCGGGGAGGCTTCTGGGTCATCCCTAAGGTTGCACAGCTTAGAACAGGATCAAGGGAAGGGGCCTGGGAAGCAACTTCTCCGAGCAGGCAGGATAGGAACAGACAGACAGACAAGCAGGAGCTGTCCTGAGGTGGGGAGGGCAGAGACGCCCTGGCGGAGCTGGAGGAGAGATGATCCCAACCAGGAGAGGCCTAGGGGAGGGGACAACAGACTTGGCCAGGTTAAGGGCTTGGGGAGGGGGGGGGGAGACAGCAAGACCTCACTGCCCTTGGCTCTCTATTTTGAGTCTGATCGATGCTGTAGGGGCTTAGGGTGGAGTTTGGAACCTCAGACAGCGTGGGGTGGGGTGAGTCCGTGTCCTTGGGGCTCACAGGTCTGCCTTTGGAGGCCCTGGCTCTTTGGCTTCTCCTTGTCTGCATTCCCAGAGCTAGCTTCCCATGGCTCTGGGACGACTTCCATCTCTTGCCTCCTTTCTAGAAGGAAGGCCCTGGAAATCTATTCCTGTGGTTGAATATCAGCCTTTTTTTTTACCCTCTTCCTTTTCTGTTTGAGAGACAAGGTCTCAGTATGGAGCTAAGGCTAGCCTCAAACTCATGATCTTCCTGCCTCATCCTCCAAGTGTTGCGATTGCAGACCGCCTCACCACACAGGGCATAACACCTTTACCTGTGTGGCTTTGTGCACACCAGTTAGCATCTCTGTGCATTGGTTCCCGGCTGTCAGGAAGGACAGGAGCAGCTGTCCCACAGGGTTGTTGGAGAGATCAAATACGGCAGTGCTCATGAAGAGTTCAGACCAATGCATGGGCCCTTGCGTGGGATCTGGAGGTCCACCCTCTGAAATAGACGGGGTAGGAGGCAGACTCCAACCCCTGAATTCAGCCTGCAGACCTTTCCAAGTGTTTTGGAAGATCAAAGACAAGTTGCCAGCTTGAGTGGGGCTTAGGCCCCCGGTGGGTCTCTAAGGTGACTGTAACTCTAAGGCCAGCTCCCCCTTCACCCTCTGGGAATGGGGTGAATCTTTCCCTCCAGCCTTTGATGTCTCTTTTCCCACCCCCACCCGCCAAGCAGCTGGGCACCCAGGCAGAGAGGGCAGCCATCTTGCTCAGGCCTAGTCCATTGCCATGGCAACCTGGAGCCTCCCAGCCCCACTGCATATGCCCCTTTGAAAAATTTATCAGGAAAACTTCCGTGTTTAAAAATTAACTGTGGGATTGAAATATTAAAGATGAGCTGCTTTGGGCAGGCAGAGGGCAATGGGTTGGAGCTGTGGGAGGTCTACCCTCCTCTCAAGGTGGTGGTGTCTGCCCTTGCCCAGCATTAGGGCCCCAGTTGTCAATTCCCACCTGTTCCACGTGTCTGAAAACCCAAGTCCTCCTGTGTAGATTGGGGTTGGGGACTGCTTCCCTTCCCCTGCCCACCCGTGAGCTGGGGACCCTTGTGCCTTTCCGTGGAATGTCTGGGGGCTCCCTTTTGTTCCCATGAAGTTGGGGTGGCCCTATCAACAGCTCTGAGAGCCTAGCATGAGGCCATGGGCAGGTTAGGCTGTCCCCCTCTGTCCCTGATTCTCAAGGAGACTAACCCAGAAAGTAGCCAGAGGACAGAGGATGCCCAGGACCTGGGTGGAGGGTGGGCTGTGGCCAAGGTTGAACAGCTATCCTCAGGGAAAGAACGGGGTCTCAGAGGACAAGGACCCCAGAGAGGGGTCTCCTCAGCTTCTGGAGCTTGGCTGCCCCTCCCCAAGGTTCCTCTGGCCCCCACCCCCCACCCCAGGCTGATTCCTCTCTGCCCTTCCCCACACCAGCCCGTGCACCTGGCCCAGGTGAGTTTCATCATCCCAGCCTTCAACTCAAACTTCACGCTGGACCTGGAGCTAAACCAGTGAGTGTAGCCTGGAGCCAGAGGGTGGGCCGTGGGCCGTGGGGCTTGGCTGGCTGGGGGCACTGGGGGACTTGGATCCTTAGCTGGGGTGGGAGCTAAGCAGGACCTGGCCTCACCAAGTGACCCTTCCTCCTCCTGCTGTTTCAGTCATCTCCTGTCCTCACAGTACGTGGAACGCCACTTCAGCCGGGAGGGGACCACCCAACACAGCACCGTGAGTGACTTTGGATCAAGTGGGCAGAGGTGTTTGTTCTGTGGTTAAAGATGCAGGCGTGGGGCTGGAGGTGTGGGTCAGCGGTAGCTGGCCACGCACGTGGAGGCTTTGATCCTCAGAACCCCAGCACAGAGAAATGGTGAGGACAGGGGCGTGGCTGGTGGAGGTATGTCAAGGACACACTCAACATGGCCTGGTGTTGAGGGACTTCCCATCCTTCCCACCTTAGAGGCTCTGGGGACCAACAGGAAGGGCAGGGTGGGTGGTGTGGGTCCCTGAGCCTCCCTCCTTCAGACTGAGGCCTGACTTTCCCCAGTCTCTTCCCTTGCATGGAGGTATAATAGGATCCTCACTGTGTCACATTAGCTATATCCCCAGAATCCTTTGGGAGGGAGCTTTGGAAGAGATGACCACCCCTCCCTTGTTTGAGGAGTTCTGGACTAAACCCAGGGCCTGGCACATTCTAGGCAGGAGCTCCACCCACCCCTGAGCAGCAGATCAAAATGCCTCCTCTCGCCCTGGGAGTCCCAGATGCCTGCCACACTAGGGTCCCAGCCCTGGAGGCCCTGGAGCCTGAACAGAGATGAATGAGTGTCTATAAATAGCTCCCCCCCCCCCCAGCCTGTTCTGGAACTAGAGCACAAGTAATTCCGCAGGAAGCGGAGTTGGGAGAGGCGGGTGCTGCTGGTCCCCTCTGACCTGTGAGCCAGGCCAGGAGAACCCATGCTGTCACAGTCCCTCAGCTGCAGACCACATGTGACTGTGAGCTTGTGCACGAGGGGTGTGTGTGTGTGTGTGTGTGTGTGTGTGTGTGTGTGTGTGTGTGCATCCACAGCAGGTGCTGGTTAATGACACATTGTATGTGGTGTGCTCAGAACAGGGCCTGGGGGGCGGCAGGTACTATGTCAGATCCGTCTGTTGGTCTCAAAGGAGTCTGGGATCTCTCACCAGCCCCAACAAATAGCCAGGAGCTGCTGTGTGGCCCAATGTCCTCATTTTATGGGGCAGATGAAGCTGACCCAGAAAGTGTTAGGAGCTTGTTCACGGTGACAGAGGAATTCGAAGTCCCACCGGTTTAGAGCGCCTGGTATTCCTAGGGCCGCGGCCCCTGCACGGTCGCCCGCCTCCATGCTTGGACAGGGTGTCTCACTCGCAGTCCTCTGTTCCACAGGGGGCTGGAGACCACTGCTACTACCATGGGAAACTCCGGGGCAACCCACACTCTTTTGCTGCGCTGTCCACTTGCCAGGGGCTGCAGTGAGTATGGAGGGCGCTGGGCAGCAGGGGCCTTCTGCCTGGCCCAGGATGGTGAGGAACCTTGCCTCTCTCCACAGCGGGGTCTTCTCTGATGGGAACCTGACTTACATCATAGAGCCCAAAGAGATGGCTGGGCCTTGGGGGCCCCCACAGGTAAGCAAGGCCTGCGCAGGCCTTTCTGCCCTCCTGATGGTCATGCTGTGACTTCTCCCAGCATCGATGGTACCTCCTCCTCTCCTGCAGCAACCTCAACCTCACTGCCCTGGGTGACCCCAGCTTTGGTTCCTGCCTTCTGTGCCCCCATCTCCAATGTCCCCTCTGTCCCCCAAGTGACCTCTCACTGGGCTCCAGTGTCCTTTGCCCCTGTCTCTCAGGGCGCCCCCAGGTCTTGACCCTGGAATCTGAGCATCTGGGAGATCAGATCCGACATGGGAGCTCTGGCCAGTTCTGGGTCACCCCAGGGTGGGGTGGGGGAAGGGCTGGAGCTGCCTCCAATCTGGGCCCAGAGCAGACCTGGTTGGCTCCCCCAAGAACTAATTCCCCTCATTGCAGGGACCCCTTCCCCACCTCATTTACCGGACCCCTCTCCTCCCAGCCCCCCTCGGATGCAGGGAACCAGGTAAGGGAGGGGGAAGCGGGTGGGGCTGGACAGCTGGGCCCCTCTTACCTACTGCTCCCCACAGGTTGCCTGTTTGCTGGCCCTGTCCAGTCTGCTCCTCCCACCTGGCCCAGGCTGAGGAGGAAAAGGCAGGTACGGGGCCCGCAGAGCCTCGGGCTGCAGAGACCTTAGACTGTGGTCCAGGGCAGTCCTATGGTTGGGCAAAAGAGCGATGAGGTCAGGAGCCAGGGAACTACCTCCTGGAAGGGCCCCCCAACTCCTCCCTAACACTGGTGTCTACACAGGTCCCCATTTTGGGGCCCCCAGACACTGTGTGTCCTCTGCTCTCATTTCCAGGCTGGGAGGGGTGGCACTTTCTGCCAGATGGGGGCTGGCACCATCCCTGACTGGAGGCCAGAAAGCCCCCTCCCCGCATGTCTGCCCATGGTTTGGCCGTGAGCCCAGACATAGAGGGGACTGATTCCAAGTGCCTACCCGCCCTCCAGGTCCGCAGGGGCCACCCCACGGTGCACAGCGAGACCAAGTATGTAGAACTGATTGTGATCAACGACCACCAGCTGGTAAGTGCCCAGGCTGAGGGGGACCCTGGGCGGAGAGGTCCAGGGGAGCCTTACCTTCTTGCCCGCCTCTCCCGGCAGTTCGAGCAGATGCGCCAGTCAGTGGTCCTCACCAGCAACTTCGCCAAGTCTGTTGTGAACCTGGCGGATGTGGTGAGCAGCAGCTCTAGGCCCTCTCCCCCTTCTGCTTCCCCCACCACACATCCAGGCATCCAGGGGTCACTGCCAGTCACTGACCCCCGTTTCTTGGGAATATAGATTGCAGCTTCCCTCCAGCACACCCCCCCCCCCCATCTTCTCTCTGGGCCCAGATATACAAGGAACAGCTCAACACAAGGATTGTGCTGGTTGCCATGGAAACATGGGCAGATGGGGACAAGATCCAGGTGCAGGATGACCTACTGGAGACCCTGGCCCGGCTTATGGTCTACCGGCGGGAGGGTCTACCTGAGCCCAGTGATGCCACCCACCTCTTCTCGTGAGTCCCCACAGACGCCCTGCCAGTTTTTGCTGGCTGCTGCTTCTCACTGCCAGGGGCTCTTTTCGGAGTTGGCGTTGGCGGGTGGGGCTTGCCTTGCACCTGCCACCTGCTCCCAGCCACATGCCAGCTGGGTGTCCTCTGCACCTTAGGTTGCACAGGGGATGTACTCTTTGCCTTTCCCTTGTCAGACTGCCCATCATCCCTACCTCAGCGACCCAGTACCCTAGTGAGGGACAAATGCAATTTAAGGCCCTCAGACCTCTGGTTTGGCTTATGGGTGAATGAACCCAAACAGGAGAGGGGCTAGCCTGAGGTCACCAGGCTGATGTGAAGGGCTGGAATCCACTGCTACTTCTGTGGAGTCGTCCTGAATGCTGTCTCCCTTCTAGGGGTAGAACCTTCCAGAGCACCAGCAGTGGGGTGGCCTACGTGGGGGGCATCTGCTCACTGTCCCGGGGTGGAGGTGTGAACGAGGTGAGCAGGAAGGGCATGGCTGGGGGGCCAAGGGGACAGCTTGCTAAGACACAGTGGCTGTTGGAAGGGTGTAGACATCCTGTGCTCCGTCTTTCCCACCCCTAGTATGGCAACATGGGTGCTATGGCGGTGACCCTGGCCCAGACGCTAGGGCAGAACTTGGGCATGATGTGGAATAAACACCGGAGCTCGGCAGGTACCGACCCTGAAGCCCACAGCCATCTCAGACCCACCCAGCACTTCAAGAGATGAATAAGGGGTCAGCGTTGGGGGTACCCCTCTACCCTATCTCACATGTTCCTAAATTGCCTCACAGGGGACTGCAAATGTCCAGACATCTGGCTGGGTTGCATCATGGAGGACACTGGGTGAGTTCCTATAGATAGACTTGGGGAAGGGTTTGGGGTAGCACTGGCAGTCTGGATAGGTGGCTTCAAGAGGCCCAGCTCAGGCCGGGCGGTGGTGGCGCACGCCTTTAATCCCAGCACTCGGGAGGCAGAGCCAGGCGGATCTCTGTGAGTTCGAGGCCAGCCTGGGCTACCAAGTGAGTTCCAGGAAAAGGCACAAAGCTACACAGAGAAACCCTGTCTCGAAAAACCAAAAAAAAAAAAAAAAAAAAAGAGGCCCAGCTCACGGGAGCATTCAGGATTCCAAGAATACACGTTATCTATAAACAGCGCAGGGAGGCTAGGACACCCAAATTGGCTAGACTGCAGCGCGCGCTCTGGCCACTGGGAGGCGCCCGAGCCTCGTGCGAGGCGCCGTCCCTCCCGAGAGTTCCAACACTGGGCTCTTTGTCCCGAGGCTCAGTGAAGTGATCGCAAGTGACGTCCTCCACCCATTCCTAGATGGGCATGTGGAACTGACTGTCGTGCAATCACTGGGCAGTTCCCCAGCCTCCTTGTAGTGGTAACCAAGTCCCCCGAGGGAGGGCTGGAGGGCTGCCCCAGCAGCACAGTCCCTTAACGCCTGCCCAGGTTCTACCTGCCCCGCAAGTTCTCGCGCTGCAGCATCGACGAATACAACCAGTTTCTGCAGGAGGGAGGCGGGAGCTGCCTGTTCAACAAGCCCCTCAAGGTACCAGCGTGGAGAACCGGGAAGCAGGGGTGGGGGGTGGGGTGCGCAGGGTCCCAGCCAGGCTCCCGACATTCCCTCCCCCTGCAGCTCCTGGACCCTCCCGAGTGCGGGAATGGTTTCGTGGAGGCGGGGGAGGAGTGTGACTGCGGTTCGGTGCAGGTGAGCGAGCTGTCCGGGTGGTCTCCGGTGTGGGCCCGGGCTCTAGGAAGGAGTGGGGAGGACCGAGGGGGGAGGATCGAGGATAAGGGCTTGCCCTCCTTTCCGCTTCTCCCCGCTACTCTCAGGAGTGTAGCCGGGCGGGTGGCAACTGCTGCAAGAAATGCACCCTGACTCACGACGCCATGTGCAGCGATGGGCTCTGCTGTCGCCGCTGCAAGGTGAGAAAGATCAAGCGGGCGCGGGAGGGAGGGCGGGGCCAGGAGCAAAGAGATGATTGGATGCCCTGGACAAGAGGCGGGCGGGAGGAGGAGCCAAGTATGTGTGTGGGCGGGGCCTGCCCCTAAGGCAGCGTCAATGGGGCGGGTGGGGTGGGGGGTTAGAGTTGGAGGCCGGGGATGGGCAGTGAGTGATACGGGGAGTTACCCTTAGATGTTGAGGGCGGAGAGGGACAGGAAATAAGAAACCGGGCTTGGGACCCAGGGTCCAGGAGCACAGTAGGATACCCTGGGGGGGCAGCGGCGAGATATTTATCCTTTCCGGAAACATGCATGCTTTTCCTAGTATGAGCCGCGAGGTGTCTCCTGCCGAGAAGCGGTGAATGAGTGTGACATCGCCGAGACCTGTACGGGCGACTCAAGCCAGGTCTGCCAAACCCGCTGTCCTTCCTGTGGACGCTCAAGCAAGACAGCCCCCTCCCCTCTAAGATTCCATCTGAAGAGCTGACTACTCTGCCACACTGCCGCTAACCAGCCTCAGCTTTTTCTCTCTGAGAAGGGGGTCCTTCGAGCCGAAGCCCTCTGTTCCTTCAGTCATGAAACAAGCGTTTGTAGTCAGGCTGGTACTCCTACTGCCCAGCGCCCGTGTCTAGTGTATGCTAGGGATCTGGTGGGTAGTAACACTGGTTAATTAGACCTCAGGCCTCCAGGGTAATGGGTGCAAGAGGCTGAGGAAGCCCGGAAAAGCCTGGGCATTTACCAATCAAATCCTCAGAGCCAAATAGGCCCCTGTCCTTGATGGGGGAAGAGCCATGTACACGAGAATTTGGGCAGAATTTGCTTCCTACGTTCTTTCCCCCGGTACCTCAGCTCAAGCCTGGCCTACTCTGCTCAGCCAGCCCCCCTCTCTCTACAGTGTCCTCCTAACCTGCACAAGCTGGATGGTTACTACTGTGATCACGAGCAGGTATGAGGGATGGGGGGGTCCTCCCGTCTGAACGCTGTGCAGTCTTGTCTCCACTCTGACCCTCCAGTGTCTTCATGCTTTGTCTACTCTGGGTCTTAGGGCCGTTGCTATGGAGGCCGCTGTAAAACCCGGGACCGGCAGTGCCAAGCCCTTTGGGGCCATGGTGAGTCCAGCTGGGTATGGGGAACGGAGACTCGACTCGGGGAGAACTTAGAATTGAGAGCCAAGCTGGGACTGCTTCTGGTTGGACATGCCCTGCACTGATGTGTGTCTTCTGAGGACCTTGGACATCAAGCCAGGGATCAGGCAGAGTATTGGAGGTGTAGCTCTAGCGGAGACCGAGGATCTCTCTCTCTCTCTCTCTCTCTCTCTCTCTCTCTCTAGCGGCTGCAGACCGTTTCTGCTATGAGAAGCTGAATGTGGAGGGGACAGAGCGTGGGAACTGTGGGCGCAAGGGATCTGGCTGGGTCCAGTGCAGTAAGCAGTGAGTAGGCTTCTCTCCATTGGACATCCCGGCTCTGGGAGTCTGCAGGGGTGGAGGCAGCAGGGCTCCAGGAAGAGCCTGTGAGGCCCAGAGGGAACACAGGTGGAGGACTTGGGTCTGAGGCAAAATTCGGGCTCATTGTCCCCCTGTGCCCCAACAGGGATGTGCTCTGTGGCTTCCTCCTGTGCGTCAACATCTCTGGAGCCCCTCGGCTAGGGGACCTGGGGGCGGACATCAGCAGTGTCACCTTCTACCACCAGGGCAAGGAGCTGGACTGCAGGTGTTGTCTGGGACCACGGCTGGGGACTGGGGTGGGGACTGGAGGACAAGGATCGAGGCTGGCTATCCCATCTCTCCAGGGGAGGTCACGTGCAGCTGGCTGACGGCTCCGACCTGAGCTATGTAGAGGACGGCACGGCCTGTGGGCCCAACATGCTGTGCCTAGATCACCGCTGCCTGCCAGCCTCAGCCTTCAACTTCAGCACCTGCCCGGGCAGCGGGGAACGCCGGATCTGCTCCCACCACGGGGTGGGTGTCTGAAGGCCGGGGTTGGGGGGGGGGGTGGAGGGGATAGCAGGCTGGAGGAGGCTCACACAGGGGCGCGGCCTCACTTACCCGTGCCGGCCTCACCTCACCCACAGGTTTGCAGCAACGAAGGGAAGTGCATTTGCCAGCCAGACTGGACGGGCAAAGACTGCAGTATCCACAACCCCCTGCCCACGTCCCCTCCCACCGGGGAGACCGAGAGATACAAAGGTGAGGCTGCAGCTGGCCAGCGTGGTCTCTATCGCCCATTTCCCATGCCTGTCCCTGCCAACCAAGCCCTGCCCTCCTCCCCAGGTCCCAGCGGTACCAACATCATCATTGGCTCCATCGCCGGGGCTGTCCTGGTCGCAGCCATCGTCCTGGGCGGCACGGGCTGGGGATTTAAGTAAGACACACATGCTCCCTAGATCCATCCCCTCCAGGTGCTAGCTTGGGGTTTCGGCACCCCAGACTGTTGGAGCCTAATGGCTTCCCTGACAGGTTAGCTCACCCAGAACTCACACATCACTGGTTCAAGTCAGCCCACAGGTTCTAGTCTGAACGTTTACAGCAATTACCTGCTCATATTTATACACCAGATTTTACGGTAACTACCTCGACTGTAGTTGAAAGCTGAAGGTTGGGTTCAGTTGGCTGAGCATCCCAGCACTGTCAGGGGAGAGGTGGGTAGGGCCTGTCTGAGGGGTGTGTGTGTGTGTGTGTGTGTGTGTGTGTGTGTGTGTGTATGTGTGTGTGTGTGTATGTGGTTGTCCATCCCCCCTCCCCCATCCAGCCCTTGCAGTTAGGGTCTGTTCTGGACACCATACTGGGCACTCAAAGAGCCCTGAGGCCCAAGGTCACGGGTGACTTAGTGACAGAGCTGGGTTGAACCCTCCACCAATCTGAAGTAGATCTCCATGGTCCATTTGTGGGGCAGAAGGTCTTCCTGGGATGGAAGGCCATTCCTTCAGAGATCAGGAGGTTCACACGACCCCTTTTCCTCCCTCTCCCCTTCTCTCTCTCTCTGCTTGCCCTCTCCTTGACTCCGGAAGAAACATCCGTCGTGGAAGGTATGACCCGACCCAGCAGGGGGCAGTGTGATGCCGGCCACGTCATCCCTCCCGCTGTCCTTGTCTCCATTTCATTCGTCGTCCCCTTGCATTCTGTTGACCTGGAGCTGGGACGATCCGATTCCCGCAGCCCCGCAGGCAGCCTGGGAAGCGAGTCCTCAGCCTGCGCTCTGGCCCTTCCTCCTGCCCACCCGCCTGTCGGGCCCTGGTCCACCTTCCGCTGTCCTTTCTGCAGCCGGGTCCCATGGCCGGGTGGGCGCTGGAACCGTGCCCCGCAACCCCTGCCCCTAGGAGGGGGCCTCCCTCTGCGTCCTCGCCCATCTGTTTTGTCTCCATGCCACCGCTGTCTGACCTCTGCCAGACCCCCTCCTGGCCAGCCTGTGACTTGATGCCTCCAAGACCTGGGGGGTGGGGGCAGCTGGAGGGCTCTCCCTCAGGGCCCAGCCTCCTGTCCTCTCCTGACGCCCTCTCTCCATTCCAGGTCCGGAGGGGCCTAAAGTGCCACGCTGCTCCCTCCGAGCCTGGCACCCACCGTCTCGGCCCCGGACCACGAGGCTGCCTCCACCCTGCCACAGAGGGAGGCACCATGCAAATGTCTTCCAGGTCCAAACCCTTCAACTCCTGTCTGCACAGGGGTTGGGGTTGGGACTGTGGCCTCATCTTTCAGACTACCTGGGTGGAGGGGCCTGGAGGGGGGCACTTCCTGCCCAGTTCCCCACCCCACCTCATGCGGCTTTGGCCTTGCACATGTCTCCCCCCCGTGAATGTAGCTCCCATCGTCACAGACTGCCACAGCTCAGGTTGGGGCCTGGAGTGGCGCCTGGTGGGGGCAGGTAGCCACCAGTGGACAAGGCTGGCTGGCCCCTCTTCAGAACCAGGCAGCTGGAACCAGGGTGGTAGCTCTCTGGGACCTCATGGGAAGGAGCTGATCTACACGTTTTTTTCTTTCTTTTCTTTTCTTTCTTTCTTTTTTAAGTGAATCTTAACTAATGAATGTAACTTTGGGTTGCTGGGGCCAGGGGGCTGTTGTAGGGAAGTTTTGACACTTACAGGCGGGCCTGGAAGGCCCGTGGCCTTGAGACCTCCCAGATCTCTCTCTGGAAGTCCACACTGGAACCCAGCAGAGGCTGAGCAGCCCTGTGTGCCCCGCCTCCACCCAGCTTAGAAGAAGTCAGAGTGCTGATTCAAACCAAAGCTGCCTGTCCTGTGCCCACTGCCTAGCTCATGGGGGCCGTGACCCTCTGCCCCAGACTGTCTTCGACTCCAAACCAACCGTTCTGTCCCTGCCAGGGTGCATGCATTTGGGGGTATAGAAAATATAGTCCCTAAAATAAAATGGCACCTTTCCCCTTTCAAGAAGGGTGATTCTGGGGCTGTCTCAGGGTTCAAGTGCCCCCTGATGTGGCCTGGCTGTTCCAGAGCAAGCTACCTTCCCAGGGAGGACTCTAGGTAGGGAGAACCAGGGAAGACCCCAGGGTTAGTGCCTATGATATGTAAGAGACATCAGGAAAGGGTAAGCCTCATGGTAGAGTATAGGCTACTAGGAAAGTCCTCAAGCCCCCCTCACCCCCCCCATCAAAACTCTATTCATCATCCTCGTTCTGGGGCTGAGTAGTAAGTTTACAGATGTTCCTCTGTCTGCCCTCCTCTGGTCCTTGCTACAGCCCAGCCCGAGAGCTGGGCCAAGGCTGGCAGAGCTGCTCAGCCCTCCCACACAGTCTGTTGTGGCCCGCCTTCAGGACCCTATGTGGGACAGATGAGCTCTGGCCCCGTGCCCTTAAAGCCAGCTGGCTGGGCAGGATGGAGCAGGCTCCCTTATGGATGAAAGCCACAAATGAAAGGAACCCCCTTCTTGGGGACACCCCACTCAGGCTAAGTAGTGGCTCTGGATACCCCAGGGCCAGAGAGCTCCCCCGTTGTCTTCAACCTGTTTCTGAGGCCTCTCTGAGGAACGCTCATGGAAAAAAAAAAAAGGCTTCATTTATTTAAACCACCCCAGCGGCACCCTGGAGCCTAGGACCCGTTGGCAGCCTCTGGGATGGCCAGATGGTGTCGACTTCAGTGGGGTCCTCAGCACTGAGCCCCAGCTGGCACTGTCTTAGTGACAACAAGACAGACTCGGCCACCAGTCCCACTAGCTGAGGACAGGGGAAGGCTGGAGTTTTGGACTGTTGCTAGAGTACCTTGAGACTTGTGTCAGGTGTCACACCTGCACACGGGTGGCAGTGCACCTGGGCACAGACGTGTGAATCTACGCCTCTGCACCACTGTGAAGGCCTCTGCATACAAGGGCATGACCATGTGTGTCCACGTGTCCTTGGTGGGAACATGAACACAAGACTTCCCGTCACCAGTTCACCCCGGTCCCCCGACTTTCCACATCTCCTGCCCCACCCCAGCAGTGCCGGCCTGGCAGCACCCAGGAAGGAATGGGGGGAGGGGGCTGCATTCACCTGGCCTGGACGTGGGTCCCTACACATCCTGTAAATATGTCATCTGGGCTGGGGTGGGGAGGCAGGGCCAGGGGCCCACATTAAAGATTAAAGACTACATTCTGGGCTTCCGTGGAGCTCACATCAGCCCGTGTCTCTGTCTCCTCTCTGTCAGTGACCATTCTGAGTCAATCAATCCTCTCCACACAGACGGTGGAGTCTGACAGGTCCTCTGCAGAGGACCCCAGCACCTAGGACAGTGAGGGAAGTAGAAGGAAGGGGTGTGGTTTCCCTGAGGAAATCGGCAGTGGGGTGGAGGCTAGCTCCACCCTTCCTCACTGCCCCCACAATGACACTGTACCCCTCCTCTGGCTTCCAACAAGCAAAATTAGAGATGAAGGGGGGCCCAGGAGGGGGCCAGGACACACGGACTTTGGGACTTAATTCCCTAATTACTGAAGCCAGAGAAGCCGTGTGGTTTGTGTATCACCATTGTCCCATTGAGCCTGGCTGGGTGACACTGGCTGAAAGGGGGCCATCAGTGGCCAAAAGGCCAAGTACGAACCTGGAACCTACTAGTGTATTCCTGCTCTGGAGGCAGTTAGTTTGGGGGAAGGGCGTGGAGAGCAGAGCTCTGGAGAGCCAATCCAGTGTGAGAGAGGAGAGACTGGAAGGAGGACCTGGGCGGTGCTGGGGGGGTGGGGGGGGGATGGATAAAGAGGGAAGGGAGAAAGTGCACCAGGTACTTGGATGCAGGAACTGGCACTGGTCCAGGACTGTAACCACCTGAGTTCATAAGCAGAGGTGGGGCGTAGGGCCACATCCAACCTAGACTCCTGCCAGTCCTCTGCGCTCTGGCATCTGAGACCCCAGGATAGAGGTTATCTAAGCAATGCATCTCCGCAGGCCTATGGCAGCTCCCGCCCATTCACTGCACTGAAGAGAGACACGAGTCACCCTCAAACCTATCAGTCACCCACCACAGCCGAGGCTTGCCCACTTCCTTGCTCTGGGCTAGATCATGCTATGTTTAACTTTCTCCACAGCCCCTGTCTCTCAGATCTTCCATCTCTGCTTAACCTCTTCTCAGTTCCCAGGTTCCGTCTGATGTGCCCCATCGCTGGCCCCAAAGGTAGTGAGGAGCGTGGCAGCTGGCAGACAGATGGGCAGGGCAGGCAGAGGGCATACACACTCCACTCTGGACAACAAGCAGGCTCACACCTGCTCTACACAGTGAGTTCCAGGTCAGCCAGAGCTGCATAGTGAGACCCTGCCTCAAAGAACCAAGACAAGACAAAGTCCTTTGTTTGGACCAACTCCCACACTACCTCTGCATCTGCGTCCTTCAGTTAGTTAGCACTCCCCAGTCAGGGTTTCTGGGTGAGGCATGGGCATGGAGTTCAGCTGTGGTTCCCAATTACATCTTCTCTGGCTAACAGTGCCCCGCCCCACCTCACCAGGTGCAGGAGGTAAGGATGGAGGCTGAGATCAGGTTGGAGGCTGGGGTCAGGTTGGAGGCTGGGGTCAGGATGGAGGCTGGGGTCAGGATGGAGGATGGGGTCAGGATGGAGGATGGGGTCAGGATGGAGGATGGGGTCAGGATGGAGGATGGGGTCAGGATGGAGGCTGAGATCAGGTTGGAGGCTGGGGTCAGGATGGAGGCTGGGGTCAGGATGGAGGCTGGGGTCAGGATGGAGGCTGGGGTCAGGATGGAGGATGGGGTCAGGATGGAGGATGGGGTCAGGATGGAGGCTGGGATCAGAGTGGAGGCTGGGGTCAGGATGGAGGCTGGGGTCAGGGTGGAGGATGGGGTCAGGACGGAGGATGGGGTCAGGTGGCTCCTCTGCATATCACAGGCACGGAGTTCACCGCTGAGCTGGAGGAACCATGCATTCATCATAGCTCATCCTAGTGTCTAGACCAGGACAGTGTCCCTCCCATCCCCAAAGATACGACTCAGGCCACACAGACAAGCTGCATACATATTTTAAAACTTTCTAACAGCCTATTTTAAAAGAAACTGGAAAAGATGGTCTATTTCATTCAACCCAGTCTACCCAAACTATCCTCATTTCAACACATAATCAACTCAACATATAACAACCCAGGGCCTCCAGGCCAGTGTTCTGTCCTCGGCCATATCTCCGTGCCAAGATGTTACATTCCTTTTCTTGAGCCTTTAAAAAGAAAAGAGCCAGGCGGTGGTGGCGCACGCCTTTAATCCCAGCACTCAGGAGGCAGAAGCAGGCAGATCTCTGTGAGTTCGAGGCCAGCCTGGGCTACCAAGTGAGTTCCAGGAAAGGTGCAAAGCTACACAGAGAAACCCTGCCTCAAAAAACCAAAAAAAAGAAAGAAAGGAAAACAACCAGAAAGGCTTTTCTTAGAGTTTCTATTGCTATAATAAAACACCATGACCAAAAACAAAGTTGGGGAGAAAGGGGTTTATTTGGCTTATGGTTCCACATCACTGTTCATCAACAAAGGAAGTCAGAACAGGAACCCAAGCAGGGTAGGAACCTGGAGGCAGGAGCTGATGCAGAGGCCATGGAGGGGTGCTGCTTACTGGCTTGCTCATCATGGCTTGCTCAGCCTGCTTTCTTATAGAACCCAGGACCACCAGCCCAGGGACAGTACCACCCACAGTCGCCTGGGTCCTCCTCCATCAATCACTAATTAAGAAAACGCCCTACAGGCCCACCTACAGCCCCATCTCTCAGGCATTTTTCTCAATTGAGGTTTTCTCCTCTCAGATGACATTAGCTTGTGTCAAGTTGACATAAAACTATCCAACACAGCCATTAAATCAGAGATATCTTCTACATTTGAAGCATGTCTAAGTTTGGACTAACCACGTTTCAAGTACCCAGTGACCTTCTTGTGGCCACTGACACCCTGAAGGAGCAATATGGAAACCCAGAAATCTTGAAATCAGGCAGAAGCAGAAGAGACAGAGGAGGGCTGAGAGACTCTTGCTAGAAAGCAGGAGACAGACAGGTGTGGTGGCTCACACCTGTAAGCACGCTGGAGGCTGAGATGGGAAAGTGGCAAGTTCAAGGACAGAGTGACACATAGTGAAGCCATTTCAAAAGAAAGAGAAGAGCCAGAACCTCACTGGCAGGGAGAGACCAGAATCTGCCCTGCCCCTAGAGTACTCTGTGATGAAATAAGATCTGCCAGCCTTTCCAGGGCAGCAGAAGACAGAGTGGCCTGGCTGGGGCTTGGTGCAGAAGACTCTCGGCAACATCTAGCCAAACCCAGGAAGTTCTAACAAGCCTGGGCTCCTTAGGCACTTCAGTGTTCAAAGTAAATTACAAGGGAAATAAACACTTCGCAGTGCTGGCGTCCTTTAAGAGGTCTCAGCTCAGCCAGGCAGTGGTGGCGAATGCCTTTAATCCCAGCACTCAGGAGGCAGAGGCAGGTGGATCTCTGTGAGTTAGCCTGGTCTACAGAGTGAGATCCAGAACAGGCTTCAAATGAGCTATACAGAGAATCCCAGTCTTTTTTTTTTTTTTTTTTTTTAAAGAGTTCTCAGCTCTCGCTATCCAGAGTCCATTTTGAGTGACATGCCCTGAATCAGGCCCTCGTGGTCCTTGCCATCCGGAGTTCCATCTGTCCATTCCTCTTAAATCCCACCTTCAGTGAGGCGGATGAAGCCACGGATGATGTCTTCCATGCAGAAGACAGGGGATGGCCTTCCACGAGGTCACACTACATTCTGAGTCAGTGCTAAGGGTGAACTGCCACCTGGTCACCTGGGGTGCTGGCAGAGCACCTCCAGGAGGGAGCTTCAGCCTCTAGGGGCCGCTAACAGATCCTGGCTGTCCTCCACTCCTGAACTAAGTTATGCACATGGTCCATCTGGCCACAGATAGAGTGGCACCACCCCTTGGAGAGGAGACACAGACAGTCCTCATGGCTTGGGTCTGGGTTATCTCCGGAGGCCACTGGCTTTCAGGTCCCAGTCCTGATAGCACTGGCCAGCAGGTGAACTGGGCTCTACCCCTCTCACGATGCTCACCCCCTCTGTCTGCTGGGCAGCCTCCAGGCCTCCTGACAAGTGTCTGTCTGCGAGGCTGCCAAGCTCCATTCTCTCCAAAGCTGCCTGCTTGTTAGCAGCTCCAGTGCCCACTTGGGTTTAAAATAAACCCCCTATCTCCCTTTCCTTCAGCTGACCCCAGCAGCTCTCCCACCCGAGCCTGCCCTGCCGAGAAGATCACTCTGACCACACTGAGCACAGGTTGTAGGGAGTTGGTGGAAAGTCACCCCTGGGAGGGGGGATCAAAGCAGGGAGGGGATGCTGGGAGGCAGGGCTGTTTCTTAGAAGGAACTGTGTCCTCAGTCAGGATGGACTGATGTCACCACAAAAGCAGACCCCGTCTCTGCTGGGCACATCACAGAGTGGCTCTCCCTGCTCCGTGCCTTTGTGTTTTCAGTACTCCATGTCACTTCTTCTCATCAAAAAAACCATCCAGCCGGGCGGTGGTGGTGCACGCCTTTAATCCCAGCACTCAGGAGATAGAGGCAGGTGGATCTCTGTGAGTTCGAGGCCAGCCTGGTCTACAGAGCGAGTTCCAGGACAGGCTCCAAAGCTACAGAGAAACCCTGTCTCAAAAAACAAAAACAAGAACAAGAACAACAACAAAAAGCATTCCTCCTACTCTTCTAGCCCAAAAAGCTCCTCCCCTGCCTTGTACTACTTTACTGTGATGCTGAAGACTTGCTGGGCAAATGCTCTACACTAGACACTCCTCCTAGTCCCTCCCATCCACACGCTACCCTCCCTCTTTCAGCCTGTCCCTTTTCCCATCTTAGGGCACCATTCTGCCATTTATCAATTGTTTCCAAATTACCTCTAGCTTCTAATTCCTTCCACGACCCTAGGACTTTCTGTAAAAAACAAACAAACAAACAAACAAACAAACAACCTACCATATCGGGCAGAATGGCACATCCTTGTAATCCCAGCACTTGGGAGGTGGAGGCAGGAGGATCTCAGGAATTCAAGGTCATTCTCACTCTGCATAGTGAAGTTGAGGCCAGTC